>NC_066846.1:6541297-6563799 GCF_001640805.2 Lates calcarifer
CAAAACTCAACATGGCTAACAATTAGCTAATTCTTGCTGAGATTTTACTGGGCAGTTTTTTCCCCCAACTATTTTGGTATCCAGCATCTTTAGCTTCTCCAGCGCTGGAGTAAAAATCAGTGCTGACAGTGTCTGTGTCTGTTTGACCACAGCGGAGGATTAGAAGATAACCAGATCCTCATTTCTGCTCTTCCAGACGTTTTTCTTTTATGACTGTCGACTTTTATGAGTCTGAGGTGTTTAGTGACTGAAAAGTGAAATGACACAGTAAATCTGAGAGTAAAATAACGACCAGTTTTTGCTTGTAACACAAATTGTGGCTCATGTTTCCTGCACTTGTGAACCCCACAGTTACTCTGCATATTATCATACATTGCCGGGCAGAATAATTCACGACTCACGCTTAGACACACTCCTCCATCGTCAACAAATTGCAAATATATAATATTAACCACACAGTGTTTTTTGCCTCCAATAGAGGCATCTTTACAGCGTTACACTTCAACAGATTCGCGCTCATGCTGCGCTGTCACTCATCCTCTGCTGTAATAATTTACATTGAGAGCTTGAGATCTGTTTTCAGGAGAACTATGTTTGCATCTTAATATAAAAGCAAGAGAGGAAAAATGATTCAGCGCTGCTCTGCCAAACTGTTGACATCTTTACAGGCTGTCTCCACTCAGCCGAGAGCTATTTTAAGACTGTTGTTAGTGAGGAACCAAATGCTTGTTATTTTTGCTGCCTGTGAGGTCCACACTACGAGATATTGTTGAGTCTCTCTCCCTTTCTTCCGTTCTTTTTCTAGCTCTTTGTTTTCACACAGTGTTTGCCTTCGTCTGCTTATGGGTGCTCTTGATTTCACGCACAAGTTAATTTGTATGAGCATATTTATTTTTCATCCCTCCATGCATGCATGCGTGTGTGTGTGTATGTAGGCTGCATGTATACATAAGTGTGTGAGAGGTTAGTGTGTGGGGACCACTGATAAGCTTACTGAGGGCCTCGGGATCAAAAACCCCCCATGTGAGGTTTTAAGCCACATCAGCTCCTATTTCCTGACTTGGTAACTCTCACACACACACACTCACACACACACACTCACATACAGCAACACTCAAAGATCAAAGTCCATCATCTTTGGTTCATCAGTACTGGATCACCTCCAGTTTTTGGGGTTTGAACGTTTGAAAACTTTTTCCCCATTTGTGTCTGGATCATTTTTCTTCTTTTTTTTAAATGTGTGTGTGTGTGTGTGTGTGTGTACGCCTGTGTATCTGTGTGTGAAGGCCACTAAGCTCTGCTATAAATCTACCAGGATCAAAGTGACTCTGGAAAGGTGGCAAATAAAAGGATGAAGGCGAAATAGGGTTTGGCTGACTTTACTTCAAGTGCTTACACCAAAACACATACACACACAAACGCATGCTGATCACATTCTGGTGTGTGTGTTATCCCTGTATGTTTGTTAGCTATGCCTGCAGCGTGTGTCATTAACTGTGGAGCGAGCGAGGAGTGTTTGTTTGTGGGTTTGTGTAAGCCTGCCTGTGTGCCTGTAGCTTGGTTTTCATTAAAGTGATTTTCTGTGTCACATTTGAAAAATACTATGTGCTTGTCAGTTATACATACACAAGCAAATTGTTTTTCTGGAGCCTAATACAAGAAAAAGTTTTGGTAGAAATGTGCCTCACATAAATAATGATGCACAGTAGGTTAGATCTTGACAGTAAACCAACTGTAATGAATTATGATGTATGTTTTTATATATTCTACTAGGCTAAATGTACTTACAGTAAAGAAATGAGCATAAATAAGTTATGAAATTATGCTTACATTCACAGGCTTACTATAGGTCCACCACTTAAATTGAACGCTTTCAAATAATCTGTCAGAGAGCTCTCAGTCTGGAAATGGACCATTCTGTTCCCTTTTCATCCTTTGTCCTCAGAACAGCATACGATAACGGTTTAGACTGACAACACAGCTTGAGTGGTGGCTCTGCTGTGTGTCGACTGAGCCACTGTTTTTCTATCTTTAGTCTACAGTGTTTTTCAAGTCTGGTGTCGTCTCAGCTCGACATATTTTTAGGTAATTCATAACACAATAAGCAGCACGCCATCTTTGGTTTTTACAGTCACGTCATTGCTTTGTGGTAATGAGAAGCAGGCGCTTATTTGGGAACTTCCTTGACGATTGATTTAGGTGTTCGTGGGAAGCACTCGGTGTCACCTCAGTGTCTGACTCACCATCACCTCAACTGATGCTTCAGTTGCAATTTTTCAATATATTGTGGACTTGGATTTATAGGGGTGGAATAATTCTGAAACTGAGACTTGAAACCACAATACAAATGTCCACAGTCAGGAAAACTGAACTGAGATCAGCCGTTCGTTGACACATGTAACCCTTAGCCTCTGCTGTAGTTTTGATTTCACCAATCAGTACCAAAGATTGATGTGGCTTTACTTACTTTTATTTATTATGACATTTCAAGAATTCACCTGACGTTAGTATTGATTCAGGATATTGTTTCTGTCGTCTAAAAGATAGTGGATCTCACTCTGTGTGTGTGTGTGTGTGTGTTGACTGTGTCCAAAATGAGCAGTGTTTGGCCAGGCTGTGTGTCAGGGACAGACTAATCCATGTAATGGAATGATAATGAGTTTGGAGGAGAGGAGCAGGGGCAGCTAATAAAGAAGGAGGGTAAGACTCTTACTCTTTCTGTCAGCGACAGAGCTGGCAGCGCCATTGATCACCATTACCTGGAGGAGGAGGAGGAGGAGGGGACGAAAATGTCACTTAAGAAAGGAGATGGGGTGGAGCCAGCGCTATGGGGAAGGAGAGGAGTTGAGTTACCGTTACGTAAGGGAGGGAGGAGGGAAGGAGTTGTCCTTAAGTAAGGAAGGAGACGAAGCACTGATGACAGGAGGGAGAGGGAAAAATACAGGAGCAGAGTAGGAGGAGGGAGGAGAGGAACGATAAAGGCCATAAAAGGGAGAAAGAGATGGCGAGGAAGAGTTGTGGGGGGGGGGGTAAGAGATTAAGGAGGGTTAAAAGCTGAGAGAAGAAAATAAATGAGAGGACGTGGCGTGAAGGTCGGCGGGAAGGCCAAGTCGTGTACTTAGCATGTTGTTTTGCTTGTATGACACAGCAAGGTCACACCTCCCATGATAGAGTGTTGTCAAGGGAACCATAGGCACCTTCCTCTTAAAGCCGCAGACAGTCACAGCCACCCACACACACACACACACACACAAACACACGATGCATTTAGTCTCCCAGCCTCACTCACTTAATCTTCTAAACTCACTTTGAAGCACATCTTTATGCTTGACGTTTTCTATATTAATTTCCATCGTGGGGAAATGATGGTTTTGTATTGGTGGCAGGTCTCTCTCTCTCTCTCTCTCTCTCTCTCTCTCTCTCTCTCTCTCTCTCTCTCTCTATAGTTCAAACTAATCTGATGCCGAACTGATGATTGGCAGCAAATTAATCAACAACATTTCATTCAGATTTCATCAAGCAAAAAATGTCAGACATTTTCTAGTTTTAGCTTCTTTTGTGCAGGTAATAAATCAGTCCTTTTTTGCATTTAAAGAGGTCCTTCAAGTTTCTTACTGTGCTGGCATTTTTTTTTTCTTTGGACTCTTTACCTTGGCTCAACACACTAATACTTCTTGAGAAGTTTCAATTCAAGAGTACAAACTTTTTTACATTGCTTGTAAATTCAGTATTTTGGGTTTTGGACAAAATAAGCAATTTGAAGTTGTCACCTTGAGCTTTGGGAAACTGTAAGCATCAATTTTTAATATTTCATAGACTAAAGATTATTCACTTAACTGAAAAAATATGAAAACTGACAGATAAATCAATGAAATGAGCTTGCTTTTCCTTCTTCTACTTTGATATTTGATATTGTTTTATGACTGTGTTTGTGTGTTCGTGTGTTTGTGTGCGTGTGCGACCACATTTGGTGTCTTTGACTGATGCTCTGTCTGTGTCTCCTGAGAGACTGGCCTTTCCAGAATGTCAGAGGTCAGTCTTCCCACAGACATTATCGAACCGCTCTCTACCTCCGTCAGCTCCCTGCTTTCATCCACCCCTGACTTCCTCCCTAAACAAATAAACAAATAAATAGCAGCGACTGCTGGGAAAACATGAGGCGTTATTAGCCAAAGCGGCATTTAACATTTATTCAGCGATGGTGAGTCAGACATTGAGGTCTCCTTCAGTTTGTCTCATAGAGCCACGGAGACTTTCTGTGCCAAATTGATGCACTCACACTGAGGACACACACAAATGCACACGCTGTCTCTCTTTCACACACCAACACACACCCTGCAGACAGTCTCTCTCAACATGTGCTCTTGTCCATTCCTGTTATTATGCAATATTCAACTGTAGCACAGTTTCACAACACAGAACAGGGGCATAAATGAAGGTCCCATATGTGAACTTGACAGCCAACAGTGAAGTGCATCAGACTGATTAAATCAGTTTCCTCCCCTAAACATGTCACCTTGAAACCGGCAGAGATGTTGCAGTTTTGCATGACCTCATTGAGTAATCAATGATAAACTGACAAATCAATCTCGACTTACGGTCCACTTGTGTTCTCTGAGTTATCTTCACCAACAGATGAAATAAGCCCGGTTATCATTTTATCAACTGTAGATGCTCAGACTTTTATTAATCTTGAACATTTGCAGTTCCATGACAACTGATCATACATCAACTGCTGATACAGATGAATCAGTAGAACTGTGGAGATGTTTTTTGTCTGGAAACTGCTGTTTGCAAGGTTAAGAATGAACGGTCACTTAAAGAAATTTCACAGGATGTCAAACACATGCTGCTAAAGTTTGCCATTCCCAGATCTCAAAGTGATTTTTAAACAGTACATTTTGACATTTCTACTTGTTAAATGTCTAAAATGATGAATAAATGACTATCACAATTATTGTAGATTAATTTTCTGCTAGTTAGCTTGTTGAGTAATCCAATATATCAGGTGGTGACAAGCTGTTGCTCATTGTTTCCATCTTAGTGGTTGTTTGAAGCCCCACCCACCCTCCAAAAAACCCCAACCTAATTTAGCCAGTAGGGGGTTGGGTACACACACCTGTCAGTCAAAAAACACACACAATCACGTACTCTTAGTCACCTCTTCTTTGGAAACAGAGGTTGTAAAATTTCCTACACACACATTAGAAGAAGTGAAACCAGTGTTTTATGAGGAAAAATGTGTTGACATATGTTTAGTGAAGTGTAAAGTGAGTTTTTCCTGCAGATTTTTTTTGATTTTGGAGCCATTAGAGGAACTGCAACCTGACGCGCTTCCACATTTGCTTTAACCTTCACTTGTGGCGGCTGCGGCTTGGTCCAGACATTGTCGACAATACAGTTAAAACAGCAGAGAAAATCTGTGTGCATCAGTGTGTTTTATTGATCATGTGATGTCTCTAACTGGAAAGCTGCTCCTGTGATCTCGCATTCTCGAGACAATGTGTTGTTTTACAAAACAGTTTGCAGAAGCACATTGCTCAACAAGAACACACAGGTATCAGCTTTCAGATGTGAAGATGAGCGGGCCTCGCCCAAACAGCTACTGCTAGTACTTTTTTCCAGTTTGTCTAAACCTGTGTTGGTGCCAGACGGGCGGGGCTGGCTGTCAAGAAGTCACTCACTCCTGAGTAGTTACTACTTCACACCTTAGTGAACACAAATTCCTTAAGTAACACAATCAAAGCCTGATGCAGTTTATTCCACTGTGCCATAGAGCCCCACTGTTGTGTCCTTTAGAGCACTAAAATGTGTATTAATACCCTGCTGAAAATAGTCCCCAACAAATAAACAATTTACTCCTGTTTGAGTAACATTGGATAATATTGGATTTACAGTGCCCTGTCGTTTTAGGAAATGAATGAGCCATTTTAAATAACTACATATTATTGACCATTTTTAAAGATTTAGGTCGGAACAAATGGGCTGAGGCTGAGTGCCACAGACATGGGCAGGATGTCAGAGACGACCAAGAGACAGACTAATGCATTGTTGTTTTTGGTCCTTTCATGAGAGAAATCAAATTACACTAATCTTATCCACTACTGTTTTCTAGTGTGTAATTTTGCTGGAAACAATTAGCCAGTCAGTGGATTTTTAGATTGACAGTCAAAGCGATTGTGAATTTTTTCTTTGTTATGTGGTAACATGCAGATTATCTTTGGGTTTTGGACTGTTTGTTAGACGAGACACTTTCAGACACTTTATAGATCAGGTGATTAATCAAGAAAATAATCTGCATATGAATTGATTATGAAATTAATAGGCAGCTATATACAAATTTTTCTGTTCATTTATTTATTTCTTCTTATTAAAAAGCAAGCTGTGTGTAAGTCTTGTGCACGCTCAAAACTCAGCTCTGAATACAACTTTATTTGTGTAACACTTTAAATACAACACAGCTGATCCAAATGCTGCACAGTGAAGAGACAGAGACAGAAGAAAGAAAAGAACAATGAAATAAAATCTAAAAGAACACGCAGCATACGTATGACAGATCAGACAGATCCAAATACACTGTGTACAGGTGTTACCAGCTTTTTGACATTCAGCAGGTGAATAACTAAAGCTGTTTCACCAGCGTTATGTCTTGAAGCTGGAACCCTAATATCAGATTTGGGCCCAAACTGAGTTAAGGCCTAGTGGGAATTAATCAAAATCCTGGTGTAGCGACACTCCCTAAAAGACAAATTGGTTTGTTGTTTTTTCCATTATGCATCTCAGGCTATAATTATATCCCAGCTGTTGCAGTAAAGAAGCAGGTTTAGACAATGCTGCGCTCCTGTTTTTCCATTCTTTACTGTACAGTCACATTCATCTAGTTGCCATACTGCTCCTCGCCACCATATACCGGTTTGGTCTTCTTTGAAACTTCTGCTCTTTTCTGTCCTTTCGATCAGATTGACGATAATGTGCAGTGACTGTCGAGGTGTAATGACAGGCTGGCGAGGAGACGGGAAAGAGAAGTGAGAACTGGGCCGGAGAGGGAAGCGTTTGTGGCAGGCGGGCTGTTTTGACCTTTACCATGTGATTCCCCTCGTCAGCTGTACTGACACGTACCGTAGCTGTGTGGCAGACGAGGCCGGAGCCGTGTCTTTTAAGCATTTGGCTGATTGTATCATCCAGAGGGGATTTACAGAGGGGCTCAGTAAAAAGGGGCAGGGTTCACTGACAAGGTGCACTGGCAATGTTCCTGTTTGAGAAGTGCTGTCGTTGTCTATTATATTCATAAGTATCATCTTGAAATTGTTCTTTGCATGGCTTGTAATGCTTCTGTTGACAGCTTTCCTTTGGAAAAGATATGTTAGATCCTTAACCTGATAGTGGAAACAAATAAGATTGAGTTTATCCATGATTCTTTAATGGAAGGCTTGTGTTTCAGCCTTTGCAGAAGTAGATTTAGCAGAAATCCCACTGGTACTTGTGTCCATTTACTGAGCAACAATGAAGTACTGTTTGATTATTTACTGTAAGTTTATCTCAAGGGAAATTTTGCATTTGCCCAGCCATTACAACATGCAAGTAATGATCCACTGAACAGTTGATTAAGAGAGTTTTGTGCTATGGAACACCTAATTGCTGCAGTAAAGTCAGAGGTTCTGCTTCGATTTTTTTTAGTCCTGATTCTGCGTAGATTCAGGCCTGCAGTTAGCACTGTCAGTGTAACATCTTACTCGAGTCTTGATTCATCACACGCCGTGTTCGGGGGGAGTTTTAGGACCCTGTAACAGCCATAACCCACAGCTACGATGTCCCATGATGAAGGCCCCAGTGCTGTCATAAACATTTACTGTCTCGTCAGCTTTCTGATTGATCACACCCTGGGAGGGAGACGCCACCGAGCAGGTACAGCCTCATGATGTCCTTCTGATGTGAGCCAGCCGCTGAGACGGACATCATACAAACTGGAGTGGGGCAAACTGTCATCCTTTCCCCACTGAAAGATGTGTCACAGCAGATTGAACAGATCACAATAATTCAGAAGAACACGCATTCACATTTTAGTATGAATCATGTAGTGGCCCACTACACCTAAATACCAGAATCTAGTATAGATGCTGCTTCTATTCCTATCACTTTTTTCCTTCTGTTGGAGTTGATATGCTAAACAGAGAGTCACCGTAGCGGTCGATCTGTCCTCAGGCTAACATGATGCACTGTGAACTCAACAATGGCTGAAGCTCTTAGTAAATGAACAACTTTGGGGGCTCTGCTGTTTTTTTATTGATAACAAATTCAGGTATCATATCAGCACTGAAAAATATATGCGCTAGTGTAATTACAGAAAGTACCAGACCGTTGCCAAGACGCCGTCACTCTGCCAATGCTACATTCTTCTCTTTCTTTTGTCTGTCTGTTTTGTCTAAATGCTTATGTCCCTTCTCCCCCATCCTCTTCCTGCCCCTTCCTCCCTAATGGCGTACCTCAGGTGCTTCATTCCAGTCCCCAATCGACCCCTGGCACCCAGCCTCCTCTCCACCTTGATTCATTCCACTCAGATCCAGCAGGTGTAAGCAGAAGCTGCACTTAGCGGCCCTTCCTCTATCGGAAGAAGAAAATTGATTTGTTTTTATTCATAGATTTAACCTCTCCTGGTCACTTTGATCTTGTGCTGGAAAGCCTTTGGATTGAGTGTTTGTCACGGAGTTCTTCGGCGGTTGCGTCACCAGTCGGGGGTCCATTTCAGTGTTGGGATGTGAGCGCAGAAAGAAAGATGAAAGGCAGTAAGTGGGGTGGATTTGGAGGGAGGCCCAGATAAGATGAGAGGGAGTTGAGGGCGGAGAGGTGTGTTTAGATCGGGGCTGCAATTTTTCTGTCCACTCCGGCTGCCTTTAATCTTTACAGTCATCATTAAAGGTTGCATTAGAAGTTTGAGTGTCTGCGTATTAGCACTTCTCTCTAGATGTCACATAACCCCTGTCGTGCCTTGACTACTGATCTGTGTAGACATTGCCGATTGCTTTCAGTATTGATTGCGTGGATTGATATTTTCTGTTCTTTTCAGTAGCTCCAATCTTATGAAATGGATCATTTGAATGCGCATACAAATCTTCACATTTTGGAGCAGGATATTGATATTTTTACTTAAAGATGACTTAAAGGATGAATTGGTCATCATTGTTTTTGGCAACAGCAGTACATATTTGTCTACATATCCCTTATTTTTTTGTCATTTATGATGATACAGACCATGTAATGGGGCAATCACTGTGGTGGGCAAAAAATATTCTTATCATTATTTCATTTTTTATTCCCTTTCACCCGCAAATTATTAGGTATGTCCTAATGGCAGGGTTTTATTTAGCTGTTTTTAAAGCACTCACTGCAGTTAAATACTTACTGTATGTTCTCACAAGTTAATCATAGACATAATAAAAAATGTCAAATGAGGATCACATTTTCCTCTTCTCTTCTTCTTTAAATAAAATAAGAGTGTCCTGGAAAAAAAAAGCCACCTTTTCTGTTTCTTCTTGGCGATGTCAGACAGTTCATCTCTTTGTCAACACATTGTGTCAGCCTCTGTCAAACCCTGATCTCTACTCTCTCTGTTGATGTCTGCCTCAATTTTCATGTCTCTTTTTTTCTCCCTCCCTCTCTCTTCTCTCTTCTTTGTCTGACTGCTTACGGTTTCCTCCTCTCTCTCATTTTTCTTCTCTTTTCTCTCTCTAGTTCTTTGTCAGTCTGTCTGACTTAGCCTTTTTCCTACATATCATTCCTTGACATAATGTTCTATCTCTGTCTTTGTTTTTTTCCTTTGTTTTCTCTCTATCTCCTCTTGATTTCCCCCCAGCCAGCCCCAGCAGGTCTATTTTAGTGGTTTACTGTCTATCTCTGAAGCCTTGGAGATGAATTATTGAACAGACTGACCCCTGGCTGAACAGCTGCTGTTTGGGTGTGGGGTGTGTGTCTTTTCTCTGAATACATTTCAGTTCTTTAAGTGCTTCTGGTCCTGTATGTTTCTGTGTTTTTGAACAATTTAAGTGTTTCTGAGAGTGTGTATGCTTTATGTTTGCCTAGTGTTAGATTGTGTTTAGCTGTTTTTATCTGTTCACGCAGTAGGGAACTTGTGGCTGAGGTACAAGTACAGTATAATTCTATTGGTGTGTTTTTGCGCTGACGCAAATTTTGGATTCAGATGGAAAAGGGACACTTATAAAAATAGCAAACCATTTTCAGTCCCATGGTGGGCCAAACTGATTCTTTTTTTAACAGCTTGTCATCCAACAAAACACAAAGCTGCACTAAACGCCTCCTCAAGTGTCACTGTTTTTTTTTTTTCTTTTGAGAGAAAGTAAAGATGGAGCAGGAATGAGGTATGACTACTTACCAGGGTTACAAGCTGGTTTTGAGCCCACAACATCATGTGCACATTTGGTCCCGGATGCCCTCACTGATTTCATTTACTTAGAATCATGTCTTGATTTTAGATATATTTTAGATATTTTGTACAGTTTAATCCACAGGATCAAGATTGCTCCTGATTCCGATGGTGTTGGTGTTACAGATCCACTTTTCCCTCGGGGACAGTATAGAAACAGTATCTGTTACATGAATTCGGTCACAGCTGACTAAATTTTAGTCCCACATTTTATCCCATTTTGCTTCCACAATATCTTGTTATTTCACTGATTTCTTGGGTCCCTATTCTGAAGAATTTTACCATCTATTGTCCAAAATGTTCTGCAAAATGTTGCATCCTGCATTTTTTCCTAACATTATAAATTTTGCTGTCACTTACTCATGATTTATGAAGAAGCTGCAGTTCCATTATTGAAGTCAAAGTCGAGATCTTTTATCCTGAGGATGATTTTTGAAACCTCTAAACCTTAACTTACACAAAAGTTTACTTTGCTGTCATTTTGCCCTCTGATGATATGAAGCAAAAAGACATAGAGGTCTACAGAGTTTTGATGTCTGCATTTGTCTTTCATGCAGTTTTATTCAAATAACATGCACCCAGCAAAGCTCTGTTTAGGAATCATTAATCAAAAATAGACTCAAGAAATGCAAAAAGTGTTTTCAGAGCTTATCGTTAATCCAAACTTTGTTTTGGAGATGAGTTGTTGACTTCTCAGCAAAACTAGGTTTCGACTGCTTCTCATCCATTTTGCACTTTCCAGAAGGAACTAATGTTTCTCATGGGGAATTGCAGAAAATAGGGAAATAAGAGGCAAAGAAATCGGACTAGTCTTGATTTGATGAAAAAAATTCAGCCATGGTCAGTTTCTTGGCCCGCTGACTTGTTAACTGTCCATACATTGGCCCATCCAGGCAGCTCAGCTCTATAGGGAATGAATGGATCTTTAAGGACTTGTTGATCATGTTGCTTGTAGCGTGAACAGGGGGCAGAGCACCAAGACTCTAATGGATATTAAATCTAATTTCAGTCTCACTGTGTGTTTTCTACAGGCTGTTCAACCTGACTCTGAAGAAGCTGATCATGCTGAAGGAGCTGGATAAAGACCTCACATCAGTGGTGATTGCTGTCAAACTGCAGGTATGAAGCTGTTGTGAACTCTAACTGCTAAAACTGACTTGTTTAATTTAATGTGGAATTATGCTATGATGTTTTCAAACAGAAAGAAATGTAGATTAAAAATTGCATTAAATTTTCCAATTCCAAATCTCATAGAACCTAGAAATAGTGATAGTCCTGTCTCGTAATACTTCTTTGCAATAGTGAGTTGCTGTAGTGTTTGCCCTCAGTCCAACGTGCGTGAATGAAGAAGTAGCACTGCCAAGAGAACACATTATAACCTCCAAGTAATGATTGTTGATTGCTAACGTTGGCTATGTAGCGACAGCATAAACTTACATATAGCACCTTTAACATATTAAAAGCCTGAATTTAAAGGCAAACAAAAATTACAGAATTGGTTAAGAATGTAATTGAGTTTGACGTCAGTTTAAATTTTTGTTTTTATTATATGAACGCAGTGGTGTGTACGTTAACTGAAATTCATGTTTGTAGCATCTGCTGTAATTCTGCTGGAAATAAATGAAAGTCCTGCTGATGACATAGTTAATAATTTAATTCAAGCTCAGCTTTAATTCAGCAATTATTTCTTTAGCTTTAATCAGCAAAATTGTATTTTAGGGACTAAGACTTGAATTTCACTTTCACTGACTGTGCCAAACCAGTAGACCAATGGATGTTGAAATGTTGCTGAATAAACCACAAAAGTAGCACTTTTTTCCCCCTCCATTTTCTGTTTCTGTTGTGTTGTTCATTGTTTTGTTGAGTCAGGTTATTGGATCTGGACACGCTTCCTCCACTTCCTTTACGGCCAAAACTCTTTCTGCAACTTCTCCACAGTGTGTTTACACTAAATTACTTTCCCTATTATACTTGAAGAGAACAGAGAGATTTCCAGCTCTTTCTTGATGCTTGTTGGTATTAAAAGTTAAGTCTTACTTACTGTGTGATGATAAAATTTATTCTTATATGATATTTTCTGCTTGATCTCTGATTTGCAAGCACATTATATTTTTTTGAATAATACAGTTTAAGATTTTTAAATTTTAATGTCGTGGCTCTGCTCCCAGCCTTTGCTCCTTGGCTTGTTTTCAGTCTTCACAGTCTCCATCTTGTTTTCTATCTAAGTTAACCAATAAATTCTCTGTTTCTGGCACATAAGCGGTTTTAATTCTCCTTCCAGTCTGCTGCAGCCACTTGCTCAATCTTCCCTTTTTGCTCCCTCCCATCAGTCAATTTCATCTTCTTTCTCAACCTCCTCTTCGTTCCCACACTCTCACAGTGTGTGGTTGATGAGAGTTCATTGTTTTGACTCTGCTGGAGTTACTCAGGGGCACGCTAATAGAAATCTGTCCATCTATCCCTGCTTTGTTTCTCTGCTCTCATGATGTTGTCTTTGTCTTTTCTCTCCTGCTCTCCTCCTCCTGTCACTTCGTCAGGGCTCCAAGCGAATCCTGCGCTCCAATGAGATCCTGCTGTCCTCAGCAGGGCTGACAGAGACCGACCTGCAGCTCACCTTCTCCCTGCAGGTAAAGACAGAGGTTCAGAGAGGTCGGGCACCCGCCAATCAAAAGCAAACAAAAACTTTGTTTGTGTACTTTTTTGTACTTCCAAAAGAAATTGACAAAAATAACAACCTTTCTTGCATCAGTACTGACATGAATGAAAAATACATTCTTGAATTCTAAAAAAAAAAAGTAGAAATAGATGAATGAAGTTTTGATGTCAAGATGAAATATTTAGAATTTTGGAGGGCAGGTGTCATGTACCTGCTCTTTTGTAGAAGATCACAGGGGCCACCATGTGCGATGCACAGCTACGATCAGATGTGGAATTATTCTCTGTGAGCTGAAAGGGTGATAAAAAATTTAGAGAAAAAAAAGTTCTGCCTAGGAACAGATAAACATTTCCCAAAAAGCTTTTGTGATCCTCTGAACACAAGAATAAACACAAATTTAGTCAATATGCAATACGTCCAATCCAAACTCGTTGGGACTTATCCTCTGGGAACCATGAATACTTCAGTCAGGGCCAAAGTGGTCAACCAATAAATCGACATAGCCATCCCTAGAGCTGTGTCTTCTGTGAGGGGGGGGTTGAACTATTGTGGGCAAGTCCTAACTTTTCACTGTTCATTTTCATTTTTATTTATTTTATTGCAAAAATAACAGAGAGAATTGATTTGTCACAGCCACTAAAAATTAATAGTAAGCCACAATAATCAAACAGAAATGCCCTTAGATCCTGGATGGACTATTTTCCAGTTAGGTCAAAGTAAAGTGTGAGAGTATTTCAAAATATGTTTTAATATGTTTTCAGCATTGTGCAGTTTTTTGACAGTTTTGTGTGAAGCATCCTTATCTGTCATTAATAGTGTTGATCCAAATTGGATTCTGTTGATTTTCTCTTGCTTACAAAACACATGAAATAATTTGTCACACAGGTGCTGGGGTGCTACATGAAGTAAACATCAGACTCCTGCATACATCAACGCTGCACACATAGGACATTCATTCTGTCTGTGCATTCAGTCAGAGCATGGTTAATGTAATTCCCAGTAGGTTTTTTCTGCTCCAAATCATCATTTCCAATTTCCATGTTTCTAAATGCTGCTAAAAGGTCAGGGAGTTTCTCTCTCTGGATCTTACCGAGTGCACTGAGCCAGACATTATATATTATACATTAAACTTTCTCCAGCAGCAGCACTGCAGAGAGGAGGCCTATTAAAACCGAGCAGCAGAGTCATTTCATGTCTTTGAACATTGTTACAGGAGTCGGTTTTGTTCCATTTATAGTGCAGCCGGTGAGATCCTTAATGATGGGTTATGTCATAGTTCGGATGTGACTAAGTGGTTCGACACTTCAGGATGCCAGAGACAGGTCAGCGGGTGTGAATGCCTTATGCAACGAGCCAGTTAGATTGGCCTAATTACCACGACCTGGGAAACCAGCGTCTTCACTTCGTCAGTTGGAGCCCATCTAGCAAATCAGTCATTCACCTGTTAGCTGTTTGTGTGTCAGGACGTGTTTGCTGATGTATGTATTTGTGTGTGATTGTACCTGCAGTATCCACACTTCCTCAAGAGGGATGCCAACAAGCTTCAGATCATGCTGCAGCGACGAAAGCGATACAAGAACCGCACCATCCTGGGATACAAGACGCTGGCCCTGGGCCTCATCAACATGGCCGAGGTATCACAACTTGATTCAGTTGTTAAGCAATGTACCATCGACACACAACATAGAGGTTTAAAAGATGGTCTGTGACGCGTTTACATGTACGTTTCTTTTTCTCATTTGCTTCTGTCTCAGTTAGTGTCCTGCTTTTCTCAGAATCTGAGGAGAATTTGTCATGTTTAGGAAAAAAAGCCATTGGCAGCAAGTGAGTTTCTGAATTGAGGAGAAAGAGAGTTTTACTAAAAGGCAGTTTAAAGAAAAAATTGCGATAATCATCTGTATAGCTTTAGCACCCACAGAGTAACAAGTATACTTTAAAGTACTGCCCAAATGTCTGTTAGGGTTAGGGTAATGAATGGACAAAGCTCCTCATTACAAAGGCTTGGAAGGTTTCCTTTTGTGTATTTTCAGCACCTCCACAGCAGCAGATGGAGGTTAAGCTGCATATTTGAGGGCACGTCAACTGTGAGTTGTTGAGTCAGCGGAGTCTCATCCTCTTCAGCCGGACAAATGTCCCAGCTGATCTGAGCTGTTGACCCAACAAACCACCAGTCACAGGCTCATTTCCCTGAACATGCAGGCCTCTGCCTCCTGCTTCCATCCAATCCCAGTTTAACTTGGTGTCACAGAGTGATTCCTAATATCAACCAGAATAGAAGGGGACGGTCTTCTCTCATGCTGCTTTTCATGTAGAGCTCTCCCTCCACATTCCTCCTTTATCATTCAGAAACTTTTATACATGAAAACT
Organism: Lates calcarifer; assembly: GCF_001640805.2. Taxonomy (NCBI): domain Eukaryota; kingdom Metazoa; phylum Chordata; class Actinopteri; family Centropomidae; genus Lates; species Lates calcarifer. The sequence continues at coordinate 6,556,759 of NC_066846.1, forward strand.
TATCTAGCACTAACCTTCATTTAACCTTCATCTAAACTAATTTCAAGCAAGTGCACTTTAAAATCAAACTTGGATTTTGATCTTTGGCCCAGCTTTCTCTTCTCCGCCACCATAAATGTCGCCATAAATCAGAAACCATTAAATTTCAACCTCTCCTGCCAAAAGCTTCTTGCATTCTCCATCTCCCGCAATATGAAGCCGTTATAAAAGGGTAGTGATATATGGTGTGTGAGTGTGTGTCTGTACTCGTGTGTGCACATGTGGATGTTCCTTTTACTTGGTGGCTTTCCTGGGCTTTGTCTGTGAAGTCAGAATTATTTACGGTGTAAAACACCTTGAACAAACGGCCTCACCACAAAATGCTTTATGAGGAGAAAAGGACATAAATACAGAGTTAATCAAGAAGTAGGTTTGGTCCCCAGAGTGTTTACATTCTCGACAGTTAGTTGAGTCTCTTATCAGAAGCAAATTAAACAAAATACAATATTAGAATAAGCTGATATAGTACAAACATAAGCCAAACTGCCATTCCTGATGAAAAGGCTTCTTTATCTGAAATAGTGTGTTGCTGCAGTCTTTGGTGATGGCTGCTGGCTGGCTGGCTGAGGTTGTCTCTGCATGGAAAATAAAGTCAAATTTTATTCATGAGGCTGCTTCAACAGACAGGTTGCCTGCAAAGTGCTTTACAGAGGGCAAAGGACACAAAAAGCAGACTCACACGCATGAAAGGTTCAAACTCATTTCCTTCGCAGCTGCAGTAAAAGTCCCTGCACAACAAACACAGGCACATTCTGCCTAAAGCTCTGTGTGTGTCAGAAAAATAATAAGCTATAGGGGACAGACTCGGATTTTCAGTTCATAAGCTCTCGTCCAAAGTCACAAAGAAATGTTATTTTGACGGCATTGTGCTTCTTTAATATGACAGGCAGTTTCCACTGACCCAGCAGGGATTATGAGGATGAACTGTTGAACCTAGTTGAAAACTCAAAAATGCTTTGCTTGTAAAGACGAGCTGTTACCAAGCACTGATTCTTCAAAATGAAATCTTGGAAAATTTGCCCTCATTTCCCAAGATTCTCTTGAGTCTGTTGCTTGAAGACATCATCAAGTTTATCTTTGACATACTAAAATGTTGTGCAAAGCTGAAATTAAAGCTGCATTAAAGATAAATCTTCAATTAACAGTTCTATTCGATATCGATTAATCTGCCAATTATTGTCATATTTCATTTACTGTAATATATAATAAAAACAAGAAGCCAATTCTCAACAGTAAATGTTTGTGTCGACTATAAATCCAGCTTAACAGTAGCATGAACAGACAAGAGCCATTTAGTCAGTACATATACATACTGACATCAGTTACACAGCATCTGTCTAAAGTTTGCTAACATTAGCCATCGTAAGCTAATACCAGAACAAATAAGGCTGTGGCAGCAAAACCCTCGAGTGTGTTGAGTTAGACATGGGCGCATTTTATTACTTATAAATTGTACTTTTAATTTCCTCTGTCAGATGTTACATAGTCAGCAAATTGTGTCACTTTGAGTTGCAGGTTTTATCTGATGTCATTTGCGGAGGAAGGTTGTTAAAGGAGCTGATGCCATTTCTAGTTGTTATTTTTAAGTGCACTATGATATCACCACTAAAGATCCATTATTTTACAAGAGGTGAAAGTGGGTGAGATTACATAAGAAATGACAGGGTTTGTCATTTATTGTGCGTGTGCTTTTATGATGCTGAGAAGAAGTAATTTCTAATTTTAGTGAGATTTTTAAGCAATAACTCTTTTTTATGTAACCAGTACCCATAAGTCTTCAGTATTGAGAAGCTACTGCTGTTTCCTCAAAAATACATTCAAACAGATTACAAACTAATTATTTTTAACAAACACTTTTATTCATTTATTATTATGCCACATCATGTAATTTTTGAGTGTTTCCTTTCTAAATTACATTTGCACAACTTCTGCTGCTGCCACCCGCAGCACACAGTGCTGTGCAGTAATAGAAAGAGAAAATAGTCACGCTTTAAAGCTGTAATTATCTCTGTGTTAAAAGTATGTTTTAGGAAAGAATTCACTGCATGGTGTTCAGCGTTATGCACCACAATACTCAAAGCAGTAGTTCAACTCTGTGAGCTCTTTTTTAAATGGATTTTAAAAAGCAGTGGCAGGGTTTCAGAAAATGAACCTGGAGTAAATCCATCAGTGGATTTAGTCTCTTCATGGGGAAAATTGGCAATAGAAAAAAAAAAGTCAAATTTCTCTCGTTAAATATGCACATTGCACCTCTGTGATGTTTGCCTTGTCAGATTTGCATAATTGTCTTTCTGACAGGAAAATGGTTAAAATTAGCAGCTGCAGGAAGCTTCAGAAAGCCACCGGCAGAATGTGAATCACATGGAGCAGGTTCGCTGAACCTCATCCAAGTGAATGGATGTATAGCAATAATGTCTGTCTTTAATGTGTGGCTAAGGCTGTCTCCGTAATAAGCTGCTCAGACTTCATTAACTCTGTGAGTGTGACCAGACTGCTGAGAGAGGCTGGATGTCACTCATTTAGATACACAAACACACACACACACAGTCAGGAGACATGATGCTGCCGTTTGCTGCAGCCGCAGAGCAAAATCATTTTTGCCGCCTCACATGTTCACGTTTTATCTGTCGTTGTTGTTGACAGTTGATTTCGTTAATCCCCGACTGCTATTTTTGTTTTTTCCTCTTCAGCCTCCTTTCTTGTTCCTCGTTCCATTATCATCCTGTTCTCAACGTCTGTTTCTTCTCTGTCCTCATTTCTTCTCTCGCTGCTGTCTAACCTGTCTGTGTATCTCTGTCTGCAGAGCCTTCAGTCTCTCTTGTCTGTCTCCCTTCCTCTTTCTCCTCTTCCTGTGATGCTATTTAAATCATGTGTTGTCCACTGTTGATCCCTGCTGTGTGTGTGGGAAGACCATGGTTAAAATTAGCTTCATTTTCCTGAATATTTCTGTCACAAGTTTATGTGTCTCACTGTCTTTGTTTGAGTAATTGTCTTGTTTCCATTTGCATGTCACCATTTTACCATTGAGATGCATGTCATCCAAGAAAACAGTTATTTTTTGGAGCATTTACTCAAACCACAAACAGTTTCTTATTTAAAATATTGAAATTTAGTATTCATTTTTGTATACTCATGTAGCGGTAGATGATGAAATAATACTCTGTCGTGATATAACACTAGTCATATCTAGGATGCTTGCTATCCTGATATACCTTAAATATGGCTGGTTTTAAAGCCTTCATTGCATGCCTATCATGATATATTTTTCCTCATGACTCTATGAAATAAGAACAAATCTTCTGAAACGACAAAATACATTAGAATATTAGACTTAGCATCACCCCTAGTTGGCTGTTCTTAAAATCATCAAGAGATGCTACCTGTAGGCTCTCTGCCTGTAAACAGTAAAAACTACAACCTAAAGGGATTTAAATGGCCTCACTCCAGTGTGATCTAAACCTGTCCCATCTATTTTTCTTTCTTCCAGGTGATGCAGCACCCCAGTGAAGGGGCCCAGGTCCTCGGGCTCCACAGCCAGCTGAAGGACGCCTCGGTGCCCGTTGCTGAGGTCAGAGTGTACTCCCTGTCCAGTCAGCCCATCGACCACGAGGGACCCAAAGCCAAAATGTCTGGTAAGCAAATCACCTTACCTCATCTGTCTCTCTCTCTTATCTGTCTGCGTCTGTCCTCCTTCCTCTGTCAAACTGTCCCCATTACATGATTGTCTTATGTTTCTGTCTCTCCAGATCGTTCTCCTGACATTGACAACTACTCTGAAGAAGAGGAAGAGAGCTATTCGTCAGAGCAGGAGGGCAGCGATGATCCCATTCATGGACAGGTGTGTTTGAATCAGGGCTGTAACAAGCACTTATTTTAGTACTTGATTAATCTTATGGTCACAACTTAGGAAGAAATGTAGATGATGCAATCTAATTTGTCCTTAATATGCCCTGTGATGTATGGCTTATGCCAGCATTTGCTGAGAGCTGTTTAGTGCATAATAGTAGTTTTTTGGCTAGATACGGTCATTTTTTATGATGCCATAAATACATTTTTTCTAAGTGGTTTGACCCTATAATGTACTGCGCTAAAACTATCCAAGCAGTGCTGATAATAAATTATCTACTTTTAAAGCTTTAAAAGGATCAAAATGTCTGAAATCAAGTAATATCCAATTAATTAATTTATTTATTTAAAGGTGCTGTATGTAGGTTTTTGATCTCGTTACATAGCCAACATTAGCATTGACAGCTGTTTACTTAGACATCGAACTTCATTCCTCTCCAGCGGTTGAAAGCAATTCCAATGTTAACTCTTGTTTTGTTTCAGTTTCTATCACTACTTAAGTGAGCATGCTAACCAACAAGCCTGGGACTGTCCCATCTTAAAATACCCCTTTGCAATAATGAGTCACTGTTGTGTCCAGTCTGCCCTCTGTCCAACATGAGAGGATGAAATAGTGCTAACCAGATGCTAAAAGTTTCTTGATTGGTAAACAAATAGCTCTTAATGCTAATGTTAGTTCTGTGGTGATAGCAAAAATTTACATATAGCACCTTTAATGCCCCAAATTTCCTTCAATTAACATGCTCATGCTTTTTGCTTTACTAAACATAGTTGGTCCATGGGAAATGTTCTCACCATATACATGTAAAATAAATAATTAGAACACCAAAAAAGCAGCCATAAAAAAGTCAGCCGATGTTTTGCTCAAAGTGGTGGTTATTCGGTTTGGCCCTGTTTTGTCACTTCAGTTACAGAACTTGAAAGAACAGGGAGCAAAGTTCACAAACAAACTGGTGTGAGCATCGGTGGAGAGCTTGTGCACATTTGTGTTTGTGTGTTACCTTCTCTCTTGGATTATGAGAGAGAGAAAGCGACGGGATGTGAGGGGAATCGGTGCCCATCGGTGCGAGAGATTGGAGGCGAGAGTGAAAGGAGCAAACAGACAGCAGAGAGAGATAAGAAGGGAGCAACAAGGCTTTGGAGGTCGGATTGAAAGGGCTGAAAGGAGGGATGGAGGGAAGCTAAGCGGTGGGAAGGAGGATAAAGAGGGGTGTTGGGTAATGGCACAGGGGTGAGGAGACCGGCTGCAGGGCTGAAGCAGTGAGCTGAGAGAGGACAGAGGGAAAGAGCTGCAGCTCATTCTCAGTTTAAACTTAAAAGATTATTCCAGTTTATTGCAACTTGGATATTATTTTTGTAATTCTGGTCATCATTTCTATTGATGATAACACTTGCAGTCATGAAGATAGTTGCTGAGATTTGAGAACATTTCAACATCACTGAATAGAAGTCAGATAAGGCAAAAAGCATGAGTGGTCAGCTGATCAGATGACTTGTTTACAACATGTCTAAATGTTTAACCGCTCATGTTTCTTGCCATTTTGGACTTGTTAGGACTTCTTATTGCAGTGTCGCCAAACCACAGCAGTGACTATAATGAGATCAAATTTATCTTAACTGAAGGAAATGATTTCCAAAACTATGAAACTAAGGCTCCAGTTGAATATACAGAACCATGTCTTCAAGTTTTTGGATGACACTGGTCACATGGTTTTTTCACAGGATTTGTTTATAGTAAGATATAGACTATTGCCAGCCTACCTTAAAGACTCAACTTGTTAGAAACCAGGACTAACCTTTGAAACAATACTTGAAACACCTCTGTCTTCTTTTTCTCCTCTTGCTTTCCTCTTTCCCATTTGCCACTTTCTGTCTCCCACTGTCTCAGTATCTATACGACGAAGAAGAGGAGGTGAGAAAGAAGAAGCCGAGGCGTAAGCTCCCTTCCAACGCTGCCATCACTAGGGTAAGAAAGACACCTCTTTCGTCTCACCCTGTCCATCCATCATGTCCCCTCTCTCTCTCTCCCTCCCTCCCTCCCTCCCTCTCTCTCTCTCTCTTTCTCTCTCTCTCTCTCTCTCTCTCTCTCTCTCTCTCTCTCTCTCTCTCTGTCTCTCAGGTCTTTCTCTCTGCACCTGCTTGTTTTTTTCTATAAAGCAATTTGCGGCAAACCTGCCTTGTGAAAAAATAAATTTGATTCGACTGGACTCCCCAGCCTCCCCTCATCTACCTCTTGCCTCACCTCATTCAACCTCTCCTCCTCTCTCTCCTCCTTATCCACTCCCTTCTCCCTCTCGATCTCTCCTCCCTCCCTCTCCGTTGTTGGTTTTTCTAGAAATCCATTTTCTCCCTCTCATTCTCAATACATGTAACTCAGACCAATTTTCTGGCAGGGAAACATTTAGACAGCTCACCACAAGGACCACTATAACACTAACCACATCCTGTGATGCCACAGACACACACACACACACACCACCACTGACACTGACCATGAACATACACACAAGACTCAGCGGGGACACAGATTAACACACAAAGTTGTCTGCAACTATGAAAATTACAATGGACCTGCAATGTGACCGAAGGAAAGCAATGTAGTTTAGTTGGTGTGCGTGTGTGTGTGTGTGTGTGTGTGTGTGTGTGTGTGTGTGTGTGAGTGAGTGAGTAGCAGCAGCAGAGTTTGTCTCAGCAGGTTATTAATGGAGCATTCCTGTTGAGGTCTCAGTGAGATTGTCACTGCTGCTCCCCCCAGCGCTACCACCTGTACAACACACACACACACACACACACACACACACACACACACTCACACTCATAATTCTGCACACTCACTCACACTCAAACGCCATCACAACAAACTGTGCTGCAGTTGTGAATGTTTGTGTGTGTGTATGTTGCAGTGGCCGAGAGAGCTAAACTCTCAAACACATGCAAAAGACAAAAGACATGCAAATTAAGGAAACATCTTCATCAATGTGACAACACAAACACATGAGCTGCAAATACACACAACACAACAAAATACAGAAACATGCTACAAGCAGAACAGAGAACACCTGAATTGTTTCCACTGGGACATAAAAAAAAGTGATAAACCCGCTGAGTCGCACTTGTTGTTCACTGCTTTGTGACTTTTGAAGTTATTGAGGTCGG
>NC_066846.1:6570616-6595616 GCF_001640805.2 Lates calcarifer
CTTTTCTTTCCAGGGTCATTGAAATCTTTGGCTTCCTACCTCTGCCAGGCTTGTTCTGCACAGTGTGGCTCTCCTTGAATTTCTCGGTGACGCTTCTCATTTGAGTTCTTGACGCTTGAAATGCTGTTATAACTTTGTATATCCTTCTCCTGCTTCCTAAGCATCGACAATTCTTCAAGTCTACAGTGATTTCCTTAGTTTTTGGCATGATGCTTTCTCAAGTGACAGCTCAAATCTTAACTGAAGTTTTTATACCGCGTGTAAAGCAGCTCTTGGCTCTCCTGACTGTAACCTCTCTGTGGCAGCTTCTCACAGACTCAATCAACTCTCTTCCCTCCCCTCCACAAACAACACAAACACACACACACACACACACACACACACACACAGACACACACAGAGACCCCTTCCAAAACCCATCAAAGAGTAATACAATGGCTCCATCTATAGGATAAAGTAGAGAGTCGCAACAGGAAGTTACCCCAAAATCTGAGGTTTCAAACAGGAAGTTGGGTTTCCGAACTTTGACGGGCCAGAACCGGCACACGCTTCGACCAAACTCACAATTTTCGGAGCCAGTCTTCCAAAAATCCTCAAGGAGGGCTGACAACATTTGAAGTGAATCTGGTCACCCGTCTAGAAACTGGACATCACACTATAAAATATGTCATTTCCTGCTATAATAGGTGGCGCTACAACAATTGTATGAATATTGACATATGGATGTGTGCAGATAGGTACCATTAACAATCCTGTAAAGTTTGATGCAGTTTGGACAAAGTATGGCCGAAATATAGCAAAATAAAGCAACTTCCTGTTTCGTGGCGAGTAATCGAACTTTGAGGGGCCATAACTTCCACGCCTTCAACAAAAACTCAAAATCTGCGCAATTTAACATCGTCTATGTCTTAAGAACATACTATTAAGTTTTGAAGTCAATCGGATAATGCGTCTAGGACTAGTTCGCGTTCAAGCGACCCCTGGAAATGGCCAAAAACACACAATTTTTTCACCTTCCGGTCAAAATAAAAATACTTTCTGTTGGGTTTAGAATATGGCTCCAAGAGACTTTTTGGTGCGTCATGGGATGTTACATATGTGTGCAGATTTTCAGATTTTTAGGCGCAACGGGCTTGAGGGGCTGTTCCGTTTAAAAATGTAGGTGGCGCTACCGAGGCCATTTTTACCACGCCCATGCTCAAGACCCTAAATTATTAAATTTTTCGCCGTGCCTGACGCGTCTGCAAATTTTGGTAAGTTTTCACGCATGTTAAGGCCCTCAAAAAGCGATCTAAGAGGCGGGAAAAGAAGAAATAATAATAATAATAAAAATAAAAAAGCTGCGAGCAGCGTTGAACGGGCCCTCGCACCCGGCGCCCGTCGGGGAGCGGCGACCGCGGGACCCCGGCAACCGCGGGGTCAACGCAGGTCGCAGGGCACACGCTGGCGTAACAGTTCACACTTCCGAGATGTAAAATTTTAAATAAAAGCTTTTATGCTAATTATTTTCTGTGATAATATTTTTCAGAGCTCATCATCTGTGACAGCTCTTGGCTCTCCTGACTGTAACCTCTCTGTGGCAGCTTCTCACAGACTCAATCAACTCCTCTTCCCTCCCCCTCAAACACAAACACAAACACACACACACACACACACACACACAGATACCCCCTCCCAAAAGGAGATAAAACTCAGTTTTAACTTGAGTTTACAAGCTTTGAGCTTTGAGCAAAAGCATTTTTTTAAGTTCTGTTATTGGGTGCATATATAAATCATTTATGCTTAAACAAGGCTTATAATGAAGTTATTTGAACAGTGAATATCTCATCTGCCTAAAGTCAGGGCGAAGCCACTAACCAGCTGTAGGGATGGGTATCATTAGGATTTTATCTTTATCCATACAGACCCCTATCAGTCCAGCTCAGACTGTTACTGGTTTAAGAGAGTGAAGTTTATAGCAATTTGCAAAATTGGAGATTAGTGACAAACTAACCAGTTAGACTACATACAGACAAGCTTTCATTTTAGCTGTTAGTAACAGTTTGCCATGAGCTTAACCAGCGTGCTGTGCTTCCTGTTAAACATGTCATGAGACTGTGGACAACGCTGAAAATTTACTTTACTAACTACTGCCGAACAGGCGCTTTGACAAAGAAAAGGTAAAGGCCAGCAGCTTTTACTTTTCAATGCACTTGTCGTCAACTTGAGTGGCTTATATTCAGCTGGTTCACCTCGACGCGTGGACCTAGTGCACTTTTCCTGTCGCCGTACACTGAGTAACACGAAAAAATCAGCTGACCCCTGAAATTTCCTAACTGATCAAAACCAAACTGTAAAGACAGCATCAATCCACGCTCAGCTTTGGTCAAGGGGAGACATATCCCAGAATTCAAATAACCTACAATTCCTTAAATTAATTTGAAGCCAGTTTAATTTTTTGAGCCAGCTTTGACATCTGCAGATATGAGTTTCTGAAGAGGGGCCTGCTGAGGTTAGATGTGCTGAATAATATCCATTTTCATATCAGAAAAAACACTGCATTAAACATTGTCTTAGCTCACTGAGCTGAGGTCAACAGGTAATATAACCAACCTGTGAGGTGGCTCACCCCGTAAGATAAACACATAAATGATCCCTGATAGAACCGATAATTAAAGGCACATCAGTGACAGGGAATGCTATTAAAACTAAACTATAAACTGGTGACATTAACTGCAAAAGAAGATTTTTATTGATACATTTCAGGTAGAATTTAGTTTTCAATAAGGAAAATGTAAGAAACCTGAATTTGTTGCAACAAATTTAAAATAAAAGCTTTTATGCTAATTATTTTCTGTGATAATATTTTTCAGACTCATCATCTGTGACAGCTCATGGCTCTTGACTGTAACCTCCTGTGGCAGCTTCTCACAGACTCAATCAACTCCTCTTCCCCTCCCCCTCAAACACACACACACAGACACACACACACACAGAGACCCCCTTCCAAAAACCCATCAAAGAGTAATACAATGGCTCCATCTGTAGGATAAAGTAGAGTCGCAACAGGAAGTTACCCCAAAATCTGAGGTTTCAAACAGGAAGTTGGGTTTCCGAACTTTGACGGGCCAGAACCGGCACACGCTTCGACCCAAACTCACAATTTTCGGAGCCAGTCTTCCAAAAATTGTCAAGGAGGGGCTGACAACATTTGAAGTGAATCTGGTCACCCGTCTAGAAACTGGACATCACACTATAAAATATGTCATTTCCTGCTATAAATAGGTGGCGCTACAACAATTGTATGAATATTGACATATGGATGTGTGCAGATAGGTACCATTAACAATCCTGTAAAGTTTGATGCAGTTTGGACAAAGTATGGCCGAAATATAGCAAAAATAAAGCAACTTCCTGTTTCGTGGCGAGTAATCGAACTTTGAGGGCCATAACTTCCACGCCCTTCAACAAAAACTCAAAATCTGCCGCAATTTAACATCGTCTATGTCTTAAGAACATACTATTAAGTTTTGAAGTCAATCGGATAATGCGTCTAGGACTAGTTCGCGTTCAAGCGACCCCTGGAAATGGCCAAAAACACACAATTTTTTCACCTTCCGGTCAAAAAAAAATACTTTCTGTTGGGTTTAGAATATGGCTCCAAGAGACTTTTTGGTGCGTCATGGGATGTTACATATGTGTGCAGATTTTCAGATTTTTAGGCGCAACGGGCTTGAGGGGCTGTTCCGTTTAAAAATGTAGGTGGCGCTACCGAGGGCATTTTACCACGCCCATGCTCAAGACCCCTAAATTATTAAATTTTTCGCCGTGCCTGACGCGTCTGCAAATTTTGGTAAGTTTTCACGCATGTTAAGGCCCTCAAAAAGCCGATCTAAGAGGCGGAAAAGAAGAAAAAAAAATAATAATAATAATAAATAATTAAAGCTGCGAGCAGCGTTGAACGGGCCCTCGCACCCGGCGCCCGTCGGGGGAGCGGCGACCGCGGGACCCGGCAACCGCGGGGTCAACGCAGGTCGCAGGGCACACGCTGGCGTAACAGTTCACACTTCCGAGATGTAAAAATTTTAAATAAAAGCTTTTTATGCTAATTATTTTCTTGTCATAATATTTTTCAGAGCTCATCATCTGTGACAGCTCTTGGCTCTCCTGACTGTAACCTCCCTGTGGCAGCTTCTCACAGACTCAATTAACTCCTCTTCCCCTCCCCCCTCAAACACAAACACAAAACACACCCACACAAACACAGAGAGAGATACCCCCTCCCAAAAGGAGATAAAACTCAGTTTTAACTTGACTTTACAAGCTTTGAGCTTTGAGCAAAAGCATTTTTTTAAGTTCTGTTATTGGGTGCATATATAAATCATTTATGCTTAAACAAGGCTTATAATGAACTTATTTGAATAGTGAATTTCTCATCTGCCCTAAAGTCAGGGCGAAGCCACTAACCAGCTGTAGGGATGGGTATCATTAGGATTTTATCTTTATCCATACAGACCCCTATCAGTCCAGCTCAGACTGTTACTGGTTTAAGAGAGTGAAGTTTATAGCAATTTGCAAAATTTGGAGATTAGTGACAAACTAACCAGTTAGACTACATACAGACAAGCTTTCATTTTAGCTGTTAGTAACAGTTTGCCATGAGCTTAACCAGCGTGCTGTGCTTCCTGTTAAACATGTCATGAGGACTGTGGACAACGCTGAAAATATTACTTTACTAACTACTGGCTGAACAGGCGCTTTGACAAAGAAAGGTAAAGGCCAGCAGCTTTTACTTTTCAATGCACTTGTCGTCAACTTGAGTGGCTTATATTCAGCTGGTTCACCTCGACGCCGGTGGATGTAGACATGCACTTTTCCTGTTGCCGTACACTGAGTAACACGAAAAAATCAGCTGACCCTTGTGAAATTTCCTAACTGATCAAAACCAAACTGTAAAGACAGCCATCAATCCACGCTCAGCTTTGGTCAAGGGGGAGACATATGGTAAGATTACATGAATTCATGTAATCTTCTTTGAGGCTACAATTTCAGACTTAACTTAGTCATTCACTAGTGTCTTGGCAGCGTTTATGGGGTTTTTAGACAGGTCTCTCACTGGTTTTCTTTCCAGGGTCATTGAAATCTTTGGCTTCCTACCTCTGCCAGGCTTGTTCTGCACAGTGTGGCTCTCCTTGAATTTCTCGGTGACGCTTCTCATTTGAGTTCTTGACGCTTGGAAATGCTGTGATAACTTTGTATATCCTTCTCCTGCTTCCTGAGCATCGACAATTCTTTTCTTCAAGTCTACAGTGATTTCCTTAGTTTTTGGCATGATGCTTTCTCAAGTGACAGCTCAAATCTTAACTGAAGTTTTTATCCCGCGTGTAAAGCAGCTCTTGGCTCTCCTGACTGTAACCTCTCTGTGGCAGCTTCTCACAGACTCAATCAACTCCTCTTCCCCTCCCCCCTCAAACACAAACACAAACACACACACACACACCACACACACACACACACACACACACACAGAGACCCCCTTCCAAAAACCCATCAAAGAGTAATACAATGGCTCCATCTGTAGGATAAAGTAGAGAGTCGCAACAGGAAGTTACCCCCAAAATCTGAGGTTTCAAACAGGAAGTTGGGTTTCCGAACTTTGACGGGCCAGAACCGGCACACGCTTCGACCAAAACTCACAATTTTCGGAGGACTTCTTCCAAAAATTGTCAAGGAGGGGGCTGACAACATTTGAAGTGAATCTGGTCACCCGTCTAGAAACTGGACATCACACTATAAAATATGTCATTTCCTGCTATAAAATAGGTGGCGCTACAACAATTGTATGAATATTGACATATGGATGTGTGCAGATAGGTACCATTAACAATCCTGTAAAGTTTGATGCAGTTTGGACAAAGTATGGCCGAAATATAGCAAAAATAAAGCAACTTCCTGTTTCGTGGCGAGTAATCGAACTTTGAGGGCCATAACTTCCACGCCCTTCAATGAAAAGTCCAAAACTTTTGCAATTTAACTTCGTCTATGTCTTAAGAACAAATTATCAAATTTTGAAGTCAATCGGATAATGCGTCTAGGACTAGTTCGCGTTCAAGCGACCCCTGGAAAAGGCCAAAAACACACTATTTTTTCACCTTCCCGGTCAAAATAAAAATACTTTCTGTTGGGTTTAGGATATGGCTCCAAGAGACTTTTTGGTGCATCATGGGATGTTACATATGTGTGCAGATTTTCAGATTTTTAGGCCACAACGGGCTTGAGGGGCTGTTCGTTTAAAAATGTAGGTGGCGCTACCGAGGCCATTTTGCCACGCCCATGCTCAAGACCCTTAAATTCTTAAATTTTTCGCCGTGCCTGACGCGTCTGCAAATTTTCAGGAGTTTTGACGCATGTTAAGGCCCTCAAGAAGGCGATCAAAGAGGCCGGAAAAAAGAAGAAAAAAAATAATAATAATAATAATAATAATAAACCGAACGAAAACAAGAGGGTCCTTGCAACTCGTTGCATGGCCCCGTTGGGCCCACGCAACTCGTTGCTCGGGCCCTAATAATAATAATAATAAACAGACCGAAAACAAGAGGGTCCTTGCAACTCGTTGCATGGCCCCGTTGGGCCCACGCAACTCGTTGCTCGGGCCCTAATTAAAGCTGCGAGCAGCGGTTGAACGGGCCTCGCACCCGGCGCCCGTCGGGGGAGCGGCGACCGCGGACCCCGGCAACCGCCGGGGTCAACGCAGGTCGCAGGGTACACGCTGGCGTAACAGTTCACACTTCCCAGATGTTAAAATTTTAAATAAAAGCTTTTACGCTAATTATTTTCTGTGATAATATTTTTCAGAGCTCATCATCTGTGACAGCTCTTGGCTCTCTTGACTGTAACCTCTCTGTGGCAGCTTCTCACAGACTCAATCAACTCCTCTTCCCCTCCCCCTCAAACACAAACACAAACACACCCACACACACACACACAAACACACAGAGAAATACCCCCTCCCAAAAGGAGATAAAACTCAGTTTTAACTTGAGTTTACAAGCTTTGAGCTTTGAGCAAAAGCATTTTTTTAAGTTCTGTTATTGGGTGCATATATAAATCATTTATGCTTAAACAAGGCTTATAATGAAGTTATTTGAACAGTGAATATCTCATCTGCCTAAAGTCAGGGGCGACGCCACTAACCAGCTGTAGGGATGGGTATCATTAGGATTTTATCTTTATCCATACAGACCCCTATCAGTCCAGCTCAGACTGTTACTGGTTTAAGAGAGTGAAGTTTATAGCAATTTGCAAAATTTGGAGATTAGTGACAAACTAACCAGTTTAGACTACATACAGACAAGCTTTCATTTTTAGCTGTTAGTAACAGTTTGCCATGAGCTTAACCAGCGTGCTGTGCTTCCTGTTAAACATGTCATGAGACTGTGGACAACGCTGAAAATATTACTTTACTAACTACTGGCCAAACAGGCGCTTTGACAAAGAAAAGGTAAAGGCCAGCAGCTTTTACTTTTCAATGCACTTGTCGTCAACTTGAGTGGCTTATATTCAGCTGGTTCACCTCGACGCTGGAGGACCTAGTGAACTTTTCCTGTCGCCGTACACTGAGTAAGATGAAAAAATCAGCTGACCCCGTGTGAAATTTCCTGACTGATCAAAACCAAACTGTAAAGACAGCATCAATCCACGCTCAGCTTTGGTCAAGGGGAGACATATGGTAAGATTACATGAATTCATGTAATCTTCTTTGAGACTACAATTTCAGACTTAACTAAGTCATTCACTAGTGTCTTGGCAGCGTTTATGGGTTCTTTAGACAGGTCTCTAACTGGTTTTCTTTCCAGGGTCATTGAAATCTTTGGCTTCCTACCTCTGCCAGGCTTGTTCTGCACCAGTGTGGCTCTCCTTGAATTTCTCGGTGATGCTTCTCATTTGAGTTCTTGACGCTTGGAAATGCCTGTGATAACTTTGTATATCCTTCTCCTGCTTCCTGAGCATCGACAATTCTTTTCTTCAAGTCTACAGTGATTTCCTTAGTTTTTGGCATGATGCTTTCTCAAGTGACAGCTCAAATCTTAACTGAAGTTTTTATCCCGCGTGTAAAGCAGCTCTTGGCTCTCCTGACTGTAACCTCTCTGTGGCAGCTTCTCACAGACTCAATCAACTCCTCTTCCCCTCCCCCCTCAAACACAAACACAAACACACACACACACACACACACACACAGAGACCCCCCTCCAAAAACCCATCAAAGAGTAATACAATGGCTCCATCTATAGGATAAAGTAGAGAGTCGCAACAGGAAGTTACCCCAAAATCTGAGGTTTCAAACAGGAAGTTGGGTTTCCGAACTTTGACGGGCCAGAACCGGCACACGCTTCGACCAAAACTCACAATTTTCTGAGCCAGTCTTCCAAAAATCGTCAAGGAGGGGCTGACAACATTTGAAGTGAATCTGGTCACCCGTCTAGAAACTGGACATCACACTATAAAATATGTCATTTCCTGCTATAAATAGGTGGTGCTACAACAATTGTATGAATATTGACATATGGATGTGTGCAGATAGGTACCATTAACAATCCTGTAAAGTTTGATGCAGTTTGGACAAAGTATGGCCGAAATATAGCAAATATAAAGCAACTTCCTGTTTCGTGGCGAGTAATCGAACTTTTGAGGGGCCATAACTTCCACGCCCTTCAATGAAAAGTCCGAAACTTTTGCAATTTAACTTCGTCTATGTCTTAAGAACAAATTATCAAATTTTGAAGTCAATCGGATAATGCGTCTAGGACTAGTTCGCGTTCAAGCGACCCCTGGAAATGGCCAAAAACACACAATTTTTTCACCTTCCGGTCAAAATAAAAATACTTTCTGTTGGGTTTAGAATATGGCTCCAAGAGACTTTTTGGTGCGTCATGGGATGTTACATATGTGTGCAGATTTTCAGATTTTTAGGCGCAACGGGCTTGAGGGGCTGTTCCGTTAAAAATGTAGGTGGCGCTACCGAGGCCATTTTGCCACACCCATGCTCAAGACCCCTAAATTCTTAAATTTTTCGCCGTGCCTGACGCGTCTGCAAATTTTCAGGAGTTTTGACGCATGTTAAGGCCCTCAAAAAGGCGATCAAAGAGGCGGAAAAAGAAGAAAAAAAAATAATAATAATAATAATTAAAGCTGCGAGCAGCGTTGAACGGGCCCTCGCACCCGGCGCCCGTCGGGGGAGCGGCGACCGCGGGACCCCGGCAACCGCGGGGTCAACGCAGGTCGCAGGGCACACGCTGGCGTAACAGTTCACACTTCCGAGATGTAAAAATTTAAAATAAAAGCTTTTATGCTAATTATTTTCTGTGATAATATTTTTCAGAGCTCATCATCTGTGACAGCTCATGGCTCTCCTGACTGTAACCTCTCTGTGGCAGCTTCTCACAGACTCAATCAACTCCTCTTCCCCTCCCCCCTCAAACACAAACACAAACACACACACACACACAGATACCCCCTCCCAAAAGGAGATAAAACTCAGTTTTAACTTGAGTTTACAAGCTTTGAGCTTTGAGCAAAAGCATTTTTTTGCAAGTTCTGTTATTGGGTGCATATATAAATCATTTATGCTTAAACAAGGGTTATAATGAAGTTATTTGAACAGTGAATATCTCATCTGCCTAAAGTCAGGGCGAAGCCACTAACCAGCTGTAGGGATGGGTATCATTAGGATTTTATCTTTATCCATACAGACTCCTATCAGTCCAGCTCAGACTGTTACTGGTTTAAGAGAGTGAAGTTTATAGCAATTTGCCAAATTTGGAGATTAGTGACAAACTAACCAGTTAGACTACATACAGACAAGCTTTCATTTTAGCTGTTAGTAACAGTTTGCCATGAGCTTAACCAGCGTGCTGTGCTTCGTGTTAAACATGTCATGAGACTGTGGACAACGCTGAAAATATTACTTTACTAACTACTGGCCGAACAGGCGCTTTTACAAAGAAAAGGTAAAGGCCAGCAGCTTTTACTTTTCAATGCACTTGTCGTCAACTTGAGTGGCTTATATTCAGCTGGTTCACCTCGACGCCGGTGGACCTAGTGCACTTTTCCTGTCGCCGTACACTGAGTAACACGAAAAAAATCAGCTGACCCCGTGTGAAATTTCCTAACTGATCAAAACCAAACTGTAAAGACAGCATCAATCCACGCTCAGCTTTGGTCAAGGGGAGACATATGGTAAGATTACATGAATTCATGTAATCTTCTTTGAGGCTACAATTTCAGACTTAACTAAGTCATTCACTAGTGTCTTGGCAGCGTTTATGGGTTCTTTAGACAGGTCTCTCACTGGTTTTCTTTCCAGGGTCATTGAAATCTTTGGCTTCCTACCTCTGCCAGGCTTGTTCTGCACAGTGTGGCTCTCCTTGAATTTCTCGGTGACGTTTCTCATTTGAGTTCTTGACGCTTGGAAATACTGTTATAACTTTGTATATCCTTCTCCTGCTTCCTGAGCATCGACAATTCTTCAAGTCTACAGTGATTTCCTTAGTTTTTGGCATGATGCTTTCTCAAGTGACAGCTCAAATCTTAACTGAAGTTTTTATACCGCGTGTAAAGCAGCTCTTGGCTCTCCTGACTGTAACCTCTCTGTGGCAGCTTCTCACAGACTCAATCAACTCCTCTTCCCCTCCCCCTCAAACACAAACACAAACACACACACACACACACACACACACACACAGAGACCCCCTTCCAAAAACCCATCAAAGAGTAATACAATGGCTCCATCTATAGGATAAAGTAGAGAGTCGCAACAGGAAGTTACCCCAAAATCTGAGGTTTCAAACAGGAAGTTGGGTTTCTGAACTTTGACGGGCCAGAACCGGCACACGCTTCGACCAAAACTCACAATTTTCGGAGCCAGTCTTCCAAAAAATCCTCAAGGAGGGGCTGACAACATTTGAAGTGAATCTGGTCACCCGTCTAGAAACTGGACATCACACTATAAAATATGTCATTTCCTGCTATAAATAGGTGGCGCTACAACAATTGTATGAATATTGACATATGGATGTGTGCAGATAGGTACCATTAACAATCCTGTAAAGTTTGATGCAGTTTGGACAAAGTATGGCCGAAATATAGCAAATATAAAGCAACTTCCTGTTTCGTTGCGAGTAATCGAACTTTGAGGGGCCATAACTTCCACGCCCTTCAATGAAAAGTCCGAAACTTTTGCAATTTAACTTTGTCTATGTCTTAAGAACAAATTATCAAATTTTGAAGTCAATCGGATAATGCGTCTAGGACTAGTTCGCGTTCAAGCGACCCCTGGAAATGGCCAAAAACACACAATTTTTTCACCTTCCGGTCAAATAAAAATACTTTCTGTTGGGTTTAGAATATGGCTCCAAGAGACTTTTTGGTGCGTCATGGGATGTTACATATGTGTGCAGATTTTCAGATTTTTAGGCGCAACGGGCTTGAGGGGCTGTTCCGTTTAAAAATGTAGGTGGCGCTACCGAGGCCATTTTGCCACACCCATGCTCAAGACCCCTAAATTCTTAAATTTTTCGCCGTGCCTGACGCGTCTGCAAATTTTCAGGAGTTTTGACGCATGTTAAGGCCTTCAAAAAGGCGATCAAAGAGGCGGAAAAAGAAGAAAAAAAATAATAATAATAATAATAATAATAAACCGAACGAAAACAAGAGGGTCCTTGCAACTCGTTGCATGGCCCCGTTGGGCCCACGCAACTCGTTGCTCGGGCCCTAATAATAATAAACCGAACGAAAACAAGAGGGTCCTTGCAACTCGTTGCATGGCCCCGTTGGGCCCACGCAACTCGTTGCTCGGGCCCTAATTAAAGCTGCGAGCAGCGTTGAACGGGCCCTCGCACCCGGCGCCCGTCGGGGAGCGGCAACCGCGGGACCCCGGCAACCGCGGGGTCAACGCAGGTCGCAGGGCACACGCTGGCATAACAGTTCACACTTCCGAGATGTAAAAGTTTTAAATAAAAGCTTTTATGCTAATTATTTTCTGTCATAATATTTTTCAGAGCTCATCATCTGTGACAGCTCTTGGCTCTCTTGACTGTAACCTTCCTGTGGCAGCTTCTCACAGACTCAATCAACTCCTCTTCCCCTCCCCCCTCAAACACAAACACAAACACACACACACACACACACACACACACACACACACACACAGAGACCCCCTTCCAAAAATCCATCAAAGAGTAATACAATGGCTCCATCTATAGGATAAAGTAGAGAGTTGCACCAGGAAGTTACCCCAAAATCTGACCTTTCTGAGACAAAATTGGGTTTCCGAACTTTGACAGGCCAGAACAGGCACACGCTTCGACCAAAACTCACAATTTTCGGAGCCAGTCTTCCAAAAATCCTTAAGTCTGTCCTGACAACATTTGAAGTGAATCTGGTCACCCGTCTAGAAACTGGACATCACACTATAAAATATGTCATTTCCTGCTATAAATAGGTGGTGCTACAACAATTGTATGAATATTGACATATGGATGTGTGCAGATAGGTACCATTAACAATCCTGTAAAGTTTGATGCAGTTTGGACAAAGTATGGCCGAAATATAGCAAATATAAAGCAACTTCCTGTTTTGTGGCGAGTGATCGAACTTTGAGGGGCCATAACTTCCACGCCCTTCAATGAAAAGTCCGGAACTTTTGCAATTTAACTTCGTCTATGTCTTAAGAACAAATTATCAAATTTTGAAGTCAATCGGATAATGCGTCTAGGACTAGTTCGCGTTCAAGCGACCCCTGGAAATGGCCAAAAACACACAATTTTTTCACCTTCCGGTCAAAATAAAAATACTTTCTGTTGGGTTTAGAATATGGCTCCAAGAGACTTTTTGGTGCGTCATGGGATGTTACATATGTGTGCAGATTTTCAGATTTTTAGGCGCAACGGGCTTGAGGGGCTGTTCCGTTTAAAAATGTAGGTGGCGCTACCGAGGCCATTTTGCCACACCCATGCTCAAGACCCCTAAATTCTTAAATTTTTCGCCGTGCCTGACGCGTCTGCAAATTTTCAGGAGTTTTGACGCATGTTAAGGCCTTCAAAAAGGCAATCAAAGAGGCGGAAAAAGAAGAAAAAAAATAATAATAATAATAATAATAATAAACCGAACGAAAACAAGAGGGTCCTTGCAACTCGTTGCATGGCCCCGTTGGGCCCACGCAACTCGTTGCTCGGGCCTAATAATAATAATAATAATAATAAACAGACCGAAAACAAGAGGGTCCTTGCAACTCGTTGCATGGCCCCGTTGGGCCCACGCAACTCGTTGCTCGGGCCCTAATTAAAGCTGCGAGCAGCGTTGAACGGGCCCTCGCACCCGGCGCCCGTCGGGGGAGCGGCGACCGCGGGACCCCGGCAACCGCGGGGTCAACGCAGGTCGCAGGGCACACGCTGGCGTAACAGTTCACACTTCCGAGATGTAAAAATTTTAAATAAAAGCTTTTACGCTAATTATTTTCTGTGATAATATTTTTCAGAGCTCATCATCTGTGACAGCTCTTGGCTCTCTTGACTGTAACCTCCCTGTGGCAGCTTCTCACAGACTCAATCAACTCCTCTTCCCCTCCCCCCTCAAACACAAACACAAACACACACACACACACACACACACACACACACACACAGATACCCCCTCCCAAAAGGAGATAAAACTCAGTTTTAACTTGAGTTTAAAAGCTTTGAGCTTTGAGCAAAAGCATTTTTTTAAGTTCTGTTATTGGGTGCATATATAAATCATTTATGCTTAAACAAGGCTTATAATGAAGTTATTTGAACAGTGAATATCTCATCTGCCTAAAGTCAGGGCGAAGCCACTAACCAGCTGTAGGGATGGGTATCATTAGGATTTTATCTTTATCCATACAGACCCCTATCAGTCCAGCTCAGACTGTTACTGGTTTAAGAGAGTGAAGTTTATAGCAATTTGCAAAATTTGGAGATTAGTGACAAACTAACCAGTTAGACTACATACAGACAAGCTTTCATTTTAGCTGTTAGTAACAGTTTGCCATGAGCTTAACCAGCGTGCTGTGCTTCCTGTTAAACATGTTATGAGACTGTGGACAAGGCTGAAAATATTACTTTACTAACTACTTGCCGAACAGGCGCTTTGACAAAGAAAAGGTAAAGGCCAGCAGCTTTTACTTTTCAATGCACTTGTCGTCAACTTGAGTGGCTTATATTCAGCTGGTTCACCTCGACGCCCGTGGACCTAGTGCACTTTTCCTGTCGCCGTACACTGAGTAACACGAAAAAATCAGCTGACCCCGTGTGAAATTTCCTAACTGATCAAAACCAAACTGTAAAGACAGCATCAATCCACGCTCAGCTTTGGTCAAGGGGAGACATATGGGAGAAGATGAGTAGAGAGATGGAAAGAAACAGAAAGGGTGATGGAGAAAGATTACATGAATTCAAAATAACCTACAATTCCTTAAAATTAATTTGAAGCCAGTTTAATTTTTTGAGCCAGCTTTGACATCTGCAGATATGAGTTTCTGAAGAGGGGCCTGCTGAGGTTAGATGTGCTGAATAATATCCATTTTCATATCAGAAAAAACACTGCATTAAACATTGTCTTAGCTCACTGAGCTGAGGTCAACAGGTAATATAACCAACCTGTGAGGTGGCTCACCCCCGTAAGATAAACACATAAATGATCCCTGATAGAACCGATAATTAAAGGCACATCAGTGACAGGGAATGCTATTAAAACTAAACTATAAACTGGTGACATTAACTGCAAAAGAAGATTTTTATTGATACATTTCAGGTAGAATTTAGTTTTCAATAAGGAAAATGCTGTAAGAAACCTGAATTTGTTGCAACAAATTTAAAATAAAAGCTTTTATGCTAATTATTTTCTGTGATAATATTTTTCAGAACTCATCATCTGTGACAGCTCATGGCTCTCTTGACTGTAACCTCCCTGTGGCAGCTTCTCACAGACTCAATCAACTCCTCTTCCCCTCCCCCCTCAAACACACACACACAGACACACACACACAGAGACCCCCTTCCAAAAACCCATCAAAGAGTAATACAATGGCTCCATCTGTAGGATAAAGTAGAGAGTCGCAACAGGAAGTTACCCCAAAATCTGAGGTTTCAAACAGGAAGTTGGGTTTCCGAACTTTGACGGGCCAGAACCGGCACACGCTTCGACCCAAACTCACAATTTTCGGAGCCAGTCTTCCAAAAATTGTCAAGGAGGGGCTGACAACATTTGAAGTGAATCTGGTCACCCGTCTAGAAACTGGACATCACACTATAAAATATGTCATTTCCTGCTATAAATAGGTGGCGCTACAACAATTGTATGAATATTGACATATGGATGTGTGCAGATAGGTACCATTAACAATCCTGTAAAGTTTGATGCAGTTTGGACAAAGTATGGCCGAAATATAGCAAAAATAAAGCAACTTCCTGTTTCGTGGCGAGTAATCGAACTTTGAGGGGCCATAACTTCCACGCCCTTCAACAAAAACTCAAAATCTGCCGCAATTTAACATCGTCTATGTCTTAAGAACATACTATTAAGTTTTGAAGTCAATCGGATAATGCGTCTAGGACTAGTTCGCGTTCAAGCGACCCCTGGAAATGGCCAAAAACACACAATTTTTTCACCTTCCGGTCAAAATAAAAATACTTTCTGTTGGGTTTAGAATATGGCTCCAAGAGACTTTTTGGTGCGTCATGGGATGTTACATATGTGTGCAGATTTTCAGATTTTTAGGCGCAACGGGCTTGAGGGGCTGTTCCGTTTAAAAATGTAGGTGGCGCTACCGAGGGCATTTTACCACGCCCATGCTCAAGACCCCTAAATTATTAAATTTTTCGCCGTGCCTGACGCGTCTGCAAATTTTGGTAAGTTTTCACGCATGTTAAGGCCCTCAAAAAGCCGATCTAAGAGGCGGAAAAAGAAGAAAAAAAATAATAATAATAATAATAATAATAATAATAATAATAATAAACAGACCGAAAACAAGAGGGTCCTTGCAACTCGTTGCATGGCCCCGTTGGGCCCACGCAACTCGTTGCTCGGGCCCTAATAATAATAATAATAATAAACAGACCGAAAACAAGAGGGTCCTTGCAACTCGTTGCATGGCCCCGTTGGGCCCACGCAACTCGTTGCTCGGGCCCTAATTACAGAATTGGTTAAGAATGTAATTGAGTTTGACGTCAGTTTAAATTTTTGTTTTTATTATATGAACGCAGTGGTGTGTACGTTAACTGAAATTCATGTTTGTAGCATCTGCTGTAATTCTGCTGGAAATAAATGAAAGTCCTGCTGATGACATAGTTAATAATTTAATTCAAGCTCAGCTTTAATTCAGCAATTATTTCTTTAGCTTTAATCAGCAAAATTGTATTTTAGGGACTAAGACTTGAATTTCACTTTCACTGACTGTGCCAAACCAGTAGACCAATGGATGTTGAAATGTTGCTGAATAAACCACAAAAGTAGCACTTTTTTCCCCCTCCATTTTCTGTTTCTGTTGTGTTGTTCATTGTTTTGTTGAGTCAGGTTATTGGATCTGGACACGCTTCCTCCACTTCCTTTACGGCCAAAACTCTTTCTGCAACTTCTCCACAGTGTGTTTACACTAAATTACTTTCCCTATTATACTTGAAGAGAACAGAGAGATTTCCAGCTCTTTCTTGATGCTTGTTGGTATTAAAAGTTAAGTCTTACTTACTGTGTGATGATAAAATTTATTCTTATATGATATTTTCTGCTTGATCTCTGATTTGCAAGCACATTATATTTTTTTGAATAATACAGTTTAAGATTTTTAAATTTTAATGTCGTGGCTCTGCTCCCAGCCTTTGCTCCTTGGCTTGTTTTCAGTCTTCACAGTCTCCATCTTGTTTTCTATCTAAGTAAACCAATAAATTCTCTGTTTCTGGCACATAAGCGGTTTTAATTCTCCTTCCAGTCTGCTGCAGCCACTTGCTCAATCTTCCCTTTTTGCTCCCTCCCATCAGTCAATTTCATCTTCTTTCTCAACCTCCTCTTCGTTCCCACACTCTCACAGTGTGTGGTTGATGAGAGTTCATTGTTTTGACTCTGCTGGAGTTACTCAGGGGCACGCTAATAGAAATCTGTCCATCTATCGCTGCTTTGTTTCTCTGCTCTCATGATGTTGTCTTTGTCTTTTCTCTCCTGCTCTCCTCCTCCTGTCACTTCGTCAGGGCTCCAAGCGAATCCTGCGCTCCAATGAGATCCTGCTGTCCTCAGCAGGGCTGACAGAGACCGACCTGCAGCTCACCTTCTCCCTGCAGGTAAAGACAGAGGTTCAGAGAGGTCGGGCACCCGCCAATCAAAAGCAAACAAAAACTTTGTTTGTGTACTTTTTTGTACTTCCAAAAGAAATTGACAAAAATAACAACCTTTCTTGCATCAGTACTGACATGAATGAAAAATACATTCTTGAATTCTAAAAAAAAAAAAAGTAGAAATAGATGAATGAAGTTTTGATGTCAAGATGAAATATTTAGAATTTTGGAGGGCAGGTGTCATGTACCTGCTCTTTTGTAGAAGATCACAGGGGTCACCATGTGCGATGCACAGCTACGATCAGATGTGGAATTATTCTCTGTGAGCTGAAAGGGTGATAAAAAATTTAGAGAAAAAAAAGTTCTGCCTAGGAACAGATAAACATTTCCCAAAAAGCTTTTGTGATCCTCTGAACACAAGAATAAACACAAATTTAGTCAATATGCAATACGTCCAATCCAAACTCGTTGGGACTTATCCTCTGGGAACCATGAATACTTCAGTCAGGGCCAAAGTGGTCAACCAATAAATCAACATAGCCATCCCTAGAGCTGCTAGCATGGCTAAAAACAACCCACCTCCCCAGTGTCTTCTGTGAGGGAGGTTTGAACTATTGTGGGCAAGGAGCTTTTAAAAGTCCTAACTTTTCACTGTTCATTTTCATTTTTATTTATTTTATTGCAAAAATAACAGAGAGAATTGATTTGTCACATGCCCTTAGATCCTGGATGGACTATTTTCCAGTTAGGTCAAAGTAAAGTGTGAGAGTATTTCAAAATATGTTTTAATATGTTTTCAGCATTGTGCAGTTTTTTGACAGTTTTGTGTGAAGCATCCTTATCTGTCATTAATAGTGTTGATCCAAATTGGATTCTGTTGATTTTCTCTTGCTTACAAAACACATGAAATAATTTGTCACACAGGTTCTGGGGTGCTACATGAAGTAAACATCAGACTCCTGCATACATCAATGCTGCACACATAGGACATTCATTCTGTCTGTGCATTCAGTCAGAGCATGGTTAATGTAATTCCCAGTAGGTTTTTTCTGCTCCAAATCATCATTTCCAATTTCCATGTTTCTAAATGCTGCTAAAAGGTCAGGGAGTTTCTCTCTCTGGATCTTACCGAGTGCACTGAGCCAGACATTATATATTATACATTAAACTTTCTCCAGCAGCAGCACTGCAGAGAGGAGGCCTATTAAAACCGAGCAGCAGAGTCATTTCATGTCTTTGAACATTGTTACAGGAGTCGGTTTTGTTCCATTTATAGTGCAGCCGGTGAGATCCTTAATGATGGGTTATGTCATAGTTCGGATGTGACTAAGTGGTTCGACACTTCAGGATGCCAGAGACAGGTCAGCGGGTGTGAATGCCTTATGCAACGAGCCAGTTAGATTGGCCTAATTACCACGACCTGGGAAACCAGCGTCTTCACTTCGTCAGTTGGAGCCCATCTAGCAAATCAGTCATTCACCTGTTAGCTGTTTGTGTGTCAGGACGTGTTTGCTGATGTATGTATTTGTGTGTGATTGTACCTGCAGTATCCACACTTCCTCAAGAGGGATGCCAACAAGCTTCAGATCATGCTGCAGCGACGAAAGCGATACAAGAACCGCACCATCCTGGGATACAAGACGCTGGCCCTGGGCCTCATCAACATGGCCGAGGTATCACAACTTGATTCAGTTGTTAAGCAACGTACCATCGAGGTATCGATGGTAACGATACACAATGTTAGGGTGTGTAACAACATAGAGGTTTAAAAGATGGTCTGTGACGCGTTTACATGTACGTTTCTTTTTCTCATTTGCTTCTGTCTCAGTTAGTGTCCTGCTTTTCTCAGAATCTGAGGAGAATTTGTCATGTTTAGGAAAAAAAGCCATTGGCAGCAAGTGAGTTTCTGAATTGAGGAGAAAGAGAGTTTTACTAAAAGGCAGTTTAAAGAAAAAATTGCGATAATCATCTGTATTGCTTTAGCACCCACAGAGTAACAAGTATACTTTAAAGTACTGCCCAAATGTCTGTTAGGGTTAGGGTAATGAATGGACAAAGCTCCTCATTACAACTGCTTGGAAGGTTTCCTTTTGTGTATTTTCAGCACCTCCACAGCAGCAGATGGAGGTTAAGCTGCATATTTGAGGGCACGTCAGCTGTGAGTCGTTGAGTCAGCGGAGTCTCATCCTCTTCAGCCGGACAAATGTCCCAGCTGATCTGAGCTGTTGACCCAACAAACCACCAGTCACAGGCTCATTTCCCTGAACATGCAGGCCTCTGCCTCCTGCTTCCATCCAATCCCAGTTTAACTTGGTGTCACAGAGTGATTCCTAATATCAACCAGAATAGAAGGGGACGGTCTTCTCTCATGCTGCTTTTCATGTAGAGCTCTCCCTCCACATTCCTCCTTTATCATTCAGAAACTTTTATACATGAAAACTTATCTAGCACTAACCTTCATTTAACCTTCATCTAAACTAATTTCAAGCAAGTGCACTTTAAAATCAAACTTGGATTTTGATCTTTGGCCCAGCTTTCTCTTCTCCGCCACCATAAATGTCGCCATAAATCAGAAACCATTAAATTTCAACCTCTCCTGCCAAAAGCTTCTTGCATTCTCCATCTCCCGCAATATGAAGCTGTTATAAAAGGGTAGTGATATATGGTGTGTGAGTGTGTGTCTGTACTCGTGTGTGCACATGTGGATGTTCCTTTTACTTGGTGGCTTTCCTGGGCTTTGTCTGTGAAGTCAGAATTATTTACGGTGTAAAACACCTTGAACAAACGGCCTCACCACAAAATGCTTTATGAGGAGAAAAGGACATAAATACAGAGTTAATCAAGAAGTAGGTTTGGTCCCCAGAGTGTTTACATTCTCGACAGTTAGTTGAGTCTCTTATCAGAAGCAAATTAAACAAAATACAATATTAGAATAAGCTGATATAGTACAAACATAAGCCAAACTGCCATTCCTGATGAAAAGGCTTCTTTATCTGAAATAGTGTGTTGCTGCAGTCTTTGGTGATGGCTGCTGGCTGGCTGGCTGAGGTTGTCTCTGCATGGAAAATAAAGTCAAATTTTATTCATGAGGCTGCTTCAACAGACAGGTTGCCTGCAAAGTGCTTTACAGAGGGCAAAGGACACAAAAAGCAGACTCACACGCATGAAAGGTTCAAACTCATTTCCTTCGCAGCTGCAGTAAAAGTCCCTGCACAACAAACTGTTGGCACATTCTGCCTAAAGCTCTGTGTGTGTCAGAAAAATAATAAGCTATAGGGGACAGACTCGGATTTTCAGTTCATAAGCTCTCGTCCAAAGTCACAAAGAAATGTTATTTTGACGGCATTGTGCTTCTTTAATATGACAGGCAGTTTCCACTGACCCAGCAGGGATTATGAGGATGAACTGTTGAACCTAGTTGAAAACTCAAAAATGCTTTGCTTGTAAAGACGAGCTGTTACCAAGCACTGATTCTTCAAAATGAAATCTTGGAAAATTTGCCCTCATTTCCCAAGATTCTCTTGAGTCTGTTGCTTGAAGACATCATCAAGTTTATCTTTGACATACTAAAATGTTGTGCAAAGCTGAAATTAAAGCTGCATTAAAGATAAATCTTCAATTAACAGTTATATTTGATATCGATTAATCTGCCAATTATTGTCATATTTCATTTACTGTAATATATAATAAAAACAAGAAGCCAATTCTCAACAGTAAATGTTTGTGTTGACTATAAATCCAGCTTAACAGTAGCATGAACAGACAAGAGCCATTTAGTCAGTACATATACATACTGACATCAGTTACACAGCATCTGTCTAAAGTTTGCTAACATTAGCCATCGTAAGCTAATACCAGAACAAATAAGGCTGTGGCAGCAAAACCCTCGAGTGTGTTGAGTTAGACATGGGCGCATTTTATTACTTATAAATTGTACTTTTAATTTCCTCTGTCAGATGTTACATAGTCAGCAAATTGTGTCACTTTGAGTTGCAGGTTTTATCTGATGTCATTTGCGGAGGAAGGTTGTTAAAGGAGCTGATGCCATTTCTAGTTGTTATTTTTAAGTGCACTATGATATCACCACTAAAGATCCATTATTTTACAAGAGGTGAAAGTGGGTGAGATTACATAAGAAATGACAGGGTTTGTCATTTATTGTGCGTGTGCTTTTATGATGCTGAGAAGAAGTAATTTCTAATTTTAGTGAGATTTTTAAGCAATAACTCTTTTTTATGTAACCAGTACCCATAAGTCTTCAGTATTGAGAAGCTACTGCTGTTTCCTCAAAAATACATTCAAACAGATTACAAACTAATTATTTTTAACAAACACTTTTATTCATTTATTATTATGCCACATCATGTAATTTTTGAGTGTTTCCTTTCTAAATTACATTTGCACAACTTCTGCTGCTGCCACCCGCAGCACACAGTGCTGTGCAGTAATAGAAAGAGAAAATAGTCACGCTTTAAAGCTGTAATTATCTCTGTGTTAAAAGTATGTTTTAGGAAAGAATTCACTGCATGGTGTTCAGCGTTATGCACCACAATACTCAAAGCAGTAGTTCAACTCTGTGAGCTCTTTTTTAAATGGATTTTAAAAAGCAGTGGCAGGGTTTCAGAAAATGAACCTGGAGTAAATCCATCAGTGGATTTAGTCTCTTCATGGGGAAAATTGGCAATAGAAAAAAAAAAGTCAAATTTCTCTCGTTAAATATGCACATTGCACCTCTGTGATGTTTGCCTTGTCAGATTTGCATAATTGTCTTTCTGACAGGAAAATTGTTAAAATTAGCAGCTGCAGGAAGCTTCAGAAAGCCACCGGCAGAATGTGAATCACGTGGAGCAGGTTCATCATCCAAGTGAATGGATGTATAGCAATAATGTCTGTCTTTAATGTGTGGCTAAGGCTGTCTCCGTAATAAGCTGCTCAGACTTCATTAACTCTGTGAGTGTGACCAGACTGCTGAGAGAGGCTGGATGTCACTCATTTAGATACACAAACACACACACACACAGTCAGGAGACGTGATGCTGCCGTTTGCTGCAGCCGCAGAGCAAAATCATTTTTGCCGCCTCACATGTTCACGTTTTATCTGTCGTTGTTGTTGACAGTTGATTTCGTTAATCCCCGACTGCTATTTTTGTTTTTTCCTCTTCAGCCTCCTTTCTTGTTCCTCGTTCCATTATCATCCTGTTCTCAACGTCTGTTTCTTCTCTGTCCTCATTTCTTCTCTCGCTGCTGTCTAACCTGTCTCTCTGTGTATCTCTGTCTGCAGAGCCTTCAGTCTCTCTTGTCTGTCTCCCTTCCTCTTTCTCCTCTTCCTGTGAAGCTATTTAAATCATGTGTTGTCCACTGTTGATCCCTGCTGTGTGTGTGGGAAGACCATGGTTAAAATTAGCTTCATTTTCCTGAATATTTCTGTCACAAGTTTATGTGTCTCACTGTCTTTGTTTGAGTAATTGTCTTGTTTCCATTTGCATGTCACCATTTTACCATTGAGATGCATGTCATCCAAGAAAACAGTTATTTTTTGGAGCATTTACTCAAACCACAAACAGTTTCTTATTTAAAATATTGAAATTTAGTATTCATTTTTGTATACTCATGTAGCGGTAGATGATGAAATAATACTCTGTCGTGATATAACACTAGTCATATCTAGGATGCTTGCTATCCTGATATACCTTAAATATGGCTGGTTTTAAAGCCTTCATTGCATGCCTATCATGATATATTTTTCCTCATGACTCTATGAAATAAGAACAAATCTTCTGAAACGACAAAATACATTATAATATTAGACTTAGCATCACCCCTAGTTGGCTGTTCTTAAAATCATCAAGAGATGCTACCTGTAGGCTCTCTGCCTGTAAACAGTAAAAACTACAACCTAAAGGGATTTAAATGGCCTCACTCCAGTGTGATCTAAACCTGTCCCATCTATTTTTCTTTCTTCCAGGTGATGCAGCACCCCAGTGAAGGGGCCCAGGTCCTCGGGCTCCACAGCCAGCTGAAGGACGCCTCGGTGCCCGTTGCTGAGGTCAGAGTGTACTCCCTGTCCAGTCAGCCCATCGACCACGAGGGACCCAAAGCCAAAATGTCTGGTAAGCAAATCACCTTACCTCATCTGTCTCTCTCTCTTATCTGTCTGCGTCTGTCCTCCTTCCTCTGTCAAACTGTCCCCATTACATGATTGTCTTATGTTTCTGTCTCTCCAGATCGTTCTCCTGACATTGACAACTACTCTGAAGAAGAGGAAGAGAGCTATTCGTCAGAGCAGGAGGGCAGCGATGATCCCATTCATGGACAGGTGTGTTTGAATCAGGGCTGTAACAAGCACTTATTTTAGTACTTGATTAATCTTATGGTCACAACTTAGGAAGAAATGTAGATGATGCAATCTAATTTGTCCTTAATATGCCCTGTGATGTATGGCTTATGCCAGCATTTGCTGAGAGCTGTTTAGTGCATAATAGTAGTTTTTTGGCTAGATATGGTCATTTTTTATGATGCCATAAATACATTTTTTCTAAGTGGTTTGACCCTATAATGTACTGCCCTAAAACTATCCAAGCAGTGCTGATAATAAATTATCTACTTTTAAAGGTTTAAAAGGATCAAAATGTCTGAAATCAAGTAATATCCAATTAATTAATTTATTTATTTAAAGGTGCTGTATGTAGGTTTTTGATCTCGTTACATAGCCAACATTAGCATTGACAGCTGTTTACTTAGACATCGAACTTCATTCCTCTCCAGCGGTTGAAAGCAATTCCAATGTTAACTCTTGTTTTGTTTCAGTTTCTATCACTACTTAAGTGAGCATGCTAACCAACAAGCCTGGGACTGTCCCATCTTAAAATACCCCTTTGCAATAATGAGTCACTGTTGTGTCCAGTCTGCCCTCTGTCCAACATGAGAGGATGAAATAGTGCTAACCAGATGCTAAAAGTTTCTTGATTGGTAAACAAATAGCTCTTAATGCTAATGTTAGTTCTGTGGTGATAGCAAAAATTTACATATAGCACCTTTAATGCCCCAAATTTCCTTCAATTAACATGCTCATGCTTTTTGCTTTACTAAACATAGTTGGTCCATGGGAAATGTTCTCACCATATGCATGTAAAATAAATAATTAGAACACCAAAAAAGCAGCCATAAAAAAGTCAGCCGATGTTTTGCTCAAAGTGGTGGTTATTCGGTTTGGCCCTGTTTTGTCACTTCAGTTACAGAACTTGAAAGAACAGGGAGCAAAGTTCACAAACAAACTGGTGTGAGCATCGGTGGAGAGCTTGTGCACATTTGTGTTTGTGTGTTACCTTCTCTCTTGGATTATGAGAGAGAGAAAGCGACGGGATGTGAGGGGAATCGGTGCCCATCGGTGCGAGAGATTGGAGGCGAGAGTGAAAGGAGCAAACAGACAGCAGAGAGAGATAAGAAGGGAGCAACAAGGCTTTGGAGGTCGGATTGAAAGGGCTGAAAGGAGGGATGGAGGGAAACTGAGTGGCGGGAAGGAGGATAAAGAGGGGTGTTGGGTAATGGCACAGGGGTGAGGAGACCGGCTGCAGGGCTGAAGCAGTGAGCTGAGAAAGGACAGAGGGAAAGAGCTGCAGCTCATTCTCAGTTTAAACTTAAAAGATTATTCCAGTTTATTGCAACTTGGATATTATTTT